>NC_053436.1:6790724-6831915 GCF_007990345.1 Gossypium hirsutum | reverse complement strand
ACGCGCGGATCTGGGGGGCAAAACGACGTCGTTTCGGGGCTTAAGAAGCCGGCCAAACGGCGTCGTTTACCAGGGTATAAAAGGCCTTCTTTTGAAAAAAAAATTCATTTGGGCATTGAAAAGAAAAAAAACAGAAGGAAAGAAAAAAAATATTCTCTTGGACTAAGTCCAGATTCCGGCCAAGGCCCACCGCGCCGGCGTCGCGCCGGCCACCGTACACGGTGGCCGGAAATTCAAAAAGGTATTTTTTTTTCTCTTTTTTTATATTATGTATTATTTATAATATAATTATTACAAATCAAAAAAAAAATAGAAAAACGAATAAATAGATAAATAAAGTTGGAAAACTAGGAAAACCTTTTGTGTTAATAGAGTAAAAACAAATAACAAAGAAAATAAAAAATCAAAGAACAATGCACACGAACAGAAGAAAAAGAATACTAGAATCAACCTCTTTTGATTTTTTGCTTTTCATTCACTTTCTGTTCCGAAAATACAAAGATAGTGTTTTTTCTTTATAGCCTATCAATTTCTATTATTTCTATTACTTCTGCTATTCTTTACGTGTTGTGCCGTTTTGCAGGTGATTGACCGAGTTGGTGGCGGTGGGTGGTGGCAGCGGCGTACAGAGGCAGGTGACCAGTCGACTGCGCAGAAGACCTAGGGTAGGTTTTCTTCTTATTTTTTTAAGTTGGTTTGGGCTGGCATAGTTGGGTTTATTGTTTAGGTGGTTTAGATTTGGGTCTAGGTTTGGCTGATAGGTAAGGTCTAGGTGGTATTGGGTTAGTGTTGGGTTTGGTTATTGGGTAATGGGCCTCGGTTAAAAAAAATTGGGCTTGTACATTAATTTAATCATACACATTCAAAGAAATAATACATAAATTTATTTTATATTAGATTAATATAATTATTTATATATGCAATATATAAACATAAAATGATGTTATATCAATAATTGTGTTAATAATTACAGGATTTGGATCAATCAAAATTCATGTATGAAATTGCAAAAATCAAAGTTATATATACAATTGCATATTAAATCATAATTCATGTATAGTTTGGGATTAATAAAAAAGTGTAAAACATGTACGAATAAACTACAATATCTATAAAAATGTTTATCTGACAAAGGAGAGAAAAGGAGCTTCTTGCTCCCATTCCCATACATATATATGTGCCAAATTTGCTAGTAGTCATTATACTATATGTAAATTACAAATTTAGTTGTTATACTTTAATTTATTCATTTTTTATTCCCTGTATTTTCAGTTTTTTAAACTTCAGTTTTAATTGAGTGATAATTATGAAATTTTTTAAGTTAAATTTCTAAAATAATCAAACATATTATCATATGTGTATCACCATGTTAACTTGTTACTTTTACATAATATTCACAAAAAAGCCACATTATATAACTTAATTGATGTTGTTCGAGTTAATATTAAAATATAAAAATTCAAAAACATAAGGATTAGAACTGATCAAATTGGAGGATCAAGACTAAATCTAAAAAACTTACAAGACCAATAGCAGAATTTAATCTAACAGATTTAATTGGTATTATTTAATTCAAGATTGAAATATCAAAATAAAAAAGTACAGTGCTAAAATTGTTTGATTTGGAAAAGAAATGAGATTAAAATGGAGCAAATTAGAGTATAAAGATTAAACTCATATTTTACCTATAGTACAGGGACTGATAGCAAAATTTGGCATATATGACTTTTCTTTTTTAATTTTGAACCACTGTCCTCTATATTGCTGATAAGTACAATTTTTCGCGCATATACACACACATACATGGAGCTGATAACTGATAAGTACAAATTATTTTTTATTTTTATATAACAGATAAGTGTAAATTAAGTTTTTTTTAAAGAAGAGATAAGTGGAAATTCATATATAAATATATGAATAAATTAAAAAAACTATTTTTTTTAAATTTGCAAAATAAGTTAAATTTTAAAATTTACGGGAATGAGCCAATTTTAGTAAAACGTTTCCAGTTAGAAATCATTTTTGCCACATCAACATTCAACACTAAAAGTGGCAATACCAAATTTTTTGTCACCTATTATTAATGTGGAAATAAAACTTAGAAAACAAATCTTTATATAAACCTAAAGCCTCATTTCCCTTATTTTCTTAAGTAATGTGATATATGATATATGTGTATATATAGACTCATAAATAAGTTTACAGTTTGTTCATAGACAATGTGGGATTGCTTCTTTAAATCGGCCAATTCCCGTAATTTTTAAAAAATCAGCCTATTTCCATAATTTTTTTTAAAATGGCTTTTTTTTTTAAATTTAGTATATATATTATCTGTCCAAGGTTTAAGTATTCAATTTAAGTTATATCTATATATATAATTTAAGTTTAAAGGTTGATGCGGAAAAGATTTCTCAATCTCTTTAATTTAGAAATTGAGTAAACTGGTTTCTCTGAAAAATCAAAGTAATTTAGTCTTTATCAATTTTAAAAGTGAGTAACTAAGGACAACTAATCACGATGTTATTGTCTTTTGTCAATTGTACATGATTTTGATTGGTGTAATAACAATTTAGCTTTCAAAGTTTACAAATTCTGTCAATTTGGTCCTAATTTAACAAGTTTACCTTGCAACATTTGTCTAAATGTTGAGGCTGAATTTGTTGAATTTTTTAGAATTAAAGGAAAAATGACAAAATATGTAAATATTGAATGCTAAATTTGTTATTATACTAATCAAAATTATGCACAGTTGATAGAAGATACTAACTTTGCGATTAATTATCCTTAGTTGCTCATTTTCGAAATTGATAGAAATTAAATTGCTTCGAATTTTTTTGAAGGAGACTAATTTTCTTAATTTCAAAATTGAGAGGGATTAGAGAGGTCTTTTTATCTTTTTCCTGATTGATGAGATATTTGAAAAAAAAATTAACAAAAAAATTTAAGGTCTATTTGTTTAATATAAAATATTTTATAAAAATAATTCTGAAAAATAATTTTTTTTGAAAGTTGATATATTCCTGTATTTGAATGATTTTGTATAAAATTGTAATCCTCAGTATGTCTTTCGTAAATATTGTAATGCTAAGTATTAGACATTCAATAATACTTGCTAAAAAATGCTTTCAAAAATCTTTTTAACATAAATTTATTTGTTATTGAATTAAATAATAGTAATTAATTTTCATAAAAATGGTAATAATTATTAATGGTTAAATGTAAAATTATATAAACCAACCGTGTATGTTGTCGAAAAGAATGGATTGTATGAAACAATGATTCGACGTAAGAGGATGATAAATCAGATTTTTCCTCTTGATTTTCAGCATTTTTCTCTGAAAAAAATTTAAATTCAACTGAAAATGCTAAAAATCAGGAAGAAAATCTGATTTGTCATTCTCCTATTAGAAAGGGATAAGGGTGACATGAAATCATAATTTCATATAATCCTTTCTCGTTGTCAAAACCCATTTTTACCGAGAAATTAGCTAGGTGATATTTGCAAAGTTATGGGAAAAATATTATTTTTAAAGATTAAGGTCTTATTAAGAGTGTGATTGAATACCTATAAAATTATCTTTTAAAAATAATTAAAAAAAGATAATTATTGAATTTGTATACATGGAAAATTATAGCATCATCATAAGATTTAAAAATCGATACTGTATTAATACATATTATTTCGGATTTTAAAAATACGACCTCAAATTTTCAATTAATTATGAATTTTAGTAATTTAAGGTCAAATTATATTTTCTAACACTATCAAAAAGCCTCATTAGCATTTTAAGTTTAAATTACACTTTTAAAGCTTGATTGAAAAAAAAACTGAAATTCACTCATTTAAATTCAATTATCTAATAAAATAGAATTTGCTTTTCAACTTTTTGAATATGATGCTGTGAGAATGTGGATTAATAAAAAGGACTATTATAATTTGAAATCTACTGTACATATGTCCATTATACTCTAGGACATAAATAGCTAAGCTGGACAGTCTCATATACGAGTTGCCCCTAAACGATCACTAAGCAACAGCTGGTGAACATGTCTTGGTGTGGAATTTGATATTTGGTAAGCCCAGGATGTGCTTCAGCAGAGAGTTTGGCCATCCGGTCTGATCTGCTGCCATGTTGGCCTCGCCATATACATAGATTACTCGGACCTCCCATTGTTTCCTGCGCAAGTTAATCAGCAAGACGACAACAACATCGTCGCATTCCACCTGTATTTTATGATAGCCAAGCTCCCATGCAAATTTTATTCCATCAATCTTTTAATGGTATATATCTTTTGACTCTATAGTCACTCAGCTGGGTGTTGGGTATGGGTCCCACTATGTGGGAAACCCATATTTTCTGCCACAATGTTTTGCCTTCCTTTTTTTGGTTTTGTCAAAAGCTAATTTTTTGGCTTATTAACGTGGGAGTGGGCAGAAATTTCTGCAGAGAGCTAAAAAAAAAATAGAGAGAAAGAGAATAGAAAATAAGTTTTTCAAGCTTGGTGCAGCAGTGATCAACTCTTCGATCGAAGGTCCATCCGTGGTTCGATTGAGCTGATTTTTGGACAGCAGCTAGGTGATAAGGTGTTCTTGACTTTGTACGGTCGGATTTTCATCCGAGTCTTGTAGAGTCGGAAATACCCATTTTTCAGCAGCTACGTTTTTTGGTGATGTTCTCTCATTTTTCTCTCTTTTGCTAAAGATTACATGTTGTTAGCCTTGTCGGAGTTGAATGCTTGTTGTAGGCTTGATATTGTGATCTTGTAGTCGAACATTTGATGATAGTAGAGCTCTTTATCGGACTCTAAAGTCCCGTGGTTTTTTTACCCTTGATTTAAAGGGGTTTTCCACGTAAAAATATCGGTGTCTCTATTTATTTTTGTTGTGGTTGCATTAGTTGATTTGTGGTTGATTAAGGTTGCTAGAGAACATATCTTGTGCTATTGTGCTTGCCATAATTTTGACAGGAGTTATAAGGAGAGAAAGAACACCGGTTGTGCTTTCGCTTTGTTTCGGTTGTTCGGTTTCTTCCCAACAAACTGGTACCAGAGCTTGGTTATTGTGTTAGATAATTATGGAAATTAATACGAGCAAGATGATTATGTTGAATGGCACAAATTATCAACTTTAGCGGAATAAAATGAAGGACTTGTTGTTTGTGAAGGCTTTGCATCTTCCGGTCTTTACTACTCAAAAACCCGATTCGAAAAGTGATGAAGAATGGGAATTTGAGCATCAACAAGTGTGTGGCTTTATTCGGCAATTTGTTGAAGAAAATGTTTACAATCACATTGATCAGGAGACACATGCTCGAACATTGTGGGAGAAGCTTGAAAGCTTGTATGCTTCGAGGTCGGGCAATAACAAGTTATTTTTGCTGAAGAAAATGATGGCGCTGAAATATAAAGAAGGAATGTCTATAGCTGACCATGTTAGTGAATTTCAGAGTATGATGAATCAGTTTCTTGGTATGGGTGTCAAATTTGATGACGAGATTTTAGGACTTTGGTTGCTTGCTACTCTACCAGACTCTTGGGAGACCTTTCGAGTCTCACTCATTAATTCTGCCCCACAGGGTATTATTACTTTGGATTTGGCTAAGAGTGGTGTGTTGAATGAAGAGGTTAGAAGAAGATCTCAGGGTTCTACATCACAGTCCGAGGTGTTGGTTATCGAGAACAAGGGGAGAAACAGAGACAAAGATGGAAAGGGTAGAGATAAAAGCCGAAGCAAGTCAAGATCGAGATACAAGAATCTTGAGTGTCATCATTGTGGTAAGAAAGGTCATATCAAGAAATATTGCTTCAAGTGGAAGAAAGAGAACAAAGGTGGTGGTGATAAACACGACCGGAATGACGATGAAAAATCCGAGCGTGTTGCTACTGTTACTGGTGAAGATTTGTTAGTTATTTGTGATGAGAATTTGGTCAACCTAGCATGCGACGAGACTAGTTGGGTGATTGATACTGGTGCATCACTTCATGTCACGTCGAGGAAGGAATTCTTCACATCTTATACTCCTGGTGATTTTGGGGTATTGAAGATGGGTAATGATGGTTTGGTTTCGGTTATTGGTATGGGAGATGTTAGCTTGGTAAGTAACAATGGAACAAAGTTAACTCTCAAGGATGTCAGACATGCACCGGATGTCCGTTTGAATTTGATTTCTGCAAGAAAGCTTGATGATGAGGGATTCTGTAACACCTTCAGTGAAGGGCAGTGGAAGCTGACTAAAGGCTCCTTGGTTGTGGCTCGAGGAAAGAAGAGCTCAAATTTGTACTTGATGCAAGCTTTGACTTCTCGAGAGACGGTGAATGTGACACTGAATGACAACTCAACTGAGTTGTGGCATAAACGACTCAGTCACATGAGTGAGAAGGGGCTTAGCTGTTTAGCGAAGAAGAATCAACTTTCGGGTTTAAAGAATGCTACACTGAAGAATTGTGCTCATTGTCTAGCAGAAAAGCAGAAAAGAGTTTCATTTAGAAGCCATCCTCCTCATAGGAAATCATAGTTGCTAGAGTTGGTCCATTCAGATGTTTGTGGTCCGATAAAAGTAAGATCACATGGGGGTGCACTTTACTTTGTGACTTTCATTGATGATTGTTCAAGAAAGCTATGAGTTTACACTTTGAAGTCTAAAAATCAAGTCTTTGAGGTGTTTAAACAGTTTCAAGCATCAGTTGAAAGGGAAACTGGGAAAAAGTTGAAGTGCATTCGTACTGATAATGGTGGCGAGTACACAGGGTCGTTTCATGAGTATTGTCTGCGACAGGGAATCAGACATCAGAAAACACCACCAAAGACTCCACAGTTAAATGGGTTAGCTGAAAGAATGGACCGAACATTGATTGAGAGAGTCAGATGTTTGTTGTCAGATGCAAAGTTACCAAGATCATTTTGGGCTGAAGCTTTGAACACAGTGACACATGTGATAAATCTGTCTCCTAGTGTTCCTTTGAAAGGTGATGTGCCAGATAGAGTTTGGTTTGGTAAAGACGTGTCATATGATCACCTACGTGTGTTCGGTTGTAAAGCATTTGTTCATGTTCCAAAGGATGAAAGATCCAAGTTGGATGCCAAGGCTCGACAATGCATTTTTATTGGTTATGGTCTAGATGGTGAGTTTGGTTATAGACTCTATGATCCAGTTCAGAAGAAACTCGTGAGAAGCAGAGATGTTGTCTTCATTGAGGATCAGACCATTGATGACATTGATAAGACGGAGAAAGTGGATTCACAAGGTAGTGGTGACTTGATCGATGTGAATCCGGTTCCCCTAGACTCTTCACCAGATCCTATCCAGGATGATGTGCATGGTGATGTTAGTGGTGACCATCAGACTATAGGTGACTTTGATACTCCCATGGATGATGTTGTGAATGATCAACAACAAGCACCTATAGCTCCACCAGCAGTTCCACTTCGAAGGTCTTCCAGAGATCGACTATCTTCTGTCAGGTATTCTCCTGATGAATATGTTCTTTTGACTGACGGGGGAGAACCTGAATGTTATGAAGAGGCTATGGAGAGTGAATGCAAAGATCAGTGGGTTGAAGCGATGAAAGACGAACTTCAATCCTTGCATGAGAACCATACTTTTGAATTGGTGAAACTGCCTAAGGGCAAAAGAGCTTTGAAGAATCAGTGGGTTTACAGGTTGAAGCAAGAAGAGAAGTCTTCATCTCCACGATACAAAGCTAGATTGGTCGTCAAGGGTTATACTCAGAAAAAGGGGGTTGATTTTGAAGAAATATTTTCTCCGGTTGTGAAGATGTCCTCTATCAGAACTATACTGAGTTTGGCAGATTGTTATGACCTAGAGGTTGAACAAATGGATGTGAAAACTGCTTTTCTTCATGGTGACTTGGAAGAAGTGCTTTACATGGAGCAGCCAGAGGGTTTTGTTGCACAAGGGAAAGAGGACTATGTGTGCAGATTGAAGAAGAGCTTGTATGGTTTGAAGCAAGCTCCAAGGCAATGGTACAAGAAGTTTGAGTCTGTTATGGGGGAGCAAGGCTACAAGAAGACTACTTCTGATCATTGCGTGTTTGTTAAGAGATTCTCTGGTGATGATTTTATTATTCTTTTGCTCTATGTTGATGATATGCTTATTGTTGGTCAGAATGCTTCTAGAATTGAGAAGTTGAAACAAGAGTTGAGTAAATCCTTTGCAATGAAGGATTTGGGGCCAGCAAAGCAAATTCTTGGCATAAGACTGACACGTGATAGAAAGGCCAAGAAATTATGGTTATCACAAGAGAGGTACATTGAGAAAGTACTTCAAAGGTTTAGTATGGACAAAGCTAAAGCGGTGAATACTCCCTTTGCTATGCACTTTAGATTGAGTGTTAAGCATAGTCCTTCCACAGAAAAGGAGAAGGAAGAGATGCAGAAAATTCCTTACTCTTCAGCCGTGGGTAGTTTGATATACGCAATGGTTTGCACGAGACCAGACTTGGCTTATGCCGTTGGTACAGTTAGTCGATTTCTTTCTAATCCAGGCAGAGAGCATTGGAATGCAGTGAAGTGGATTATGAGATATCTTCGTGGCACTTCCAACATGAAACTTTGTTTCGGCAATAAGAAACCTGTTCTTGTTGGGTATACAGATTCAGACATGGCCGGAGACATTGACTCGAGGAGATCTACTTCAGGTTACTTAATCACTTATGCAAGGGGAGCTGTGGCATGGCAATCGAGACTGCAAAAGTGTGTTGCATTGTCCACCACCGAATCAGAGTTCATTGCAGCAACCGAAGCGTGTAAGGAGATGCTTTGGATGAAGAAGTTTGTGCATGAGCTTGGTTTTACTCAGGAGAAGTATGTCTTGTACTGTGATAGCCAGAGTGCTATTCATCTTGGTAAGAACTCAACTTTTCATGCTAGATCTAAGCATATTGATGTGAGGTACCATTGGATACGAGATGTTCTTGAAGCTAAGCTGTTAGAGCTTGAGAAGATACACACTAATGATAATGGTGCTGATATGTTGACGAAGGCCTTACCAAGAGGAAAGTTTGAAGCATGTTGTTTGACCTCCGGCATGGAGGCATTCCCCACATAGTTGGAGGGGGAGATTTGTTGGGTATGGGTCCCACTATGTGGGAAACCCATATTTTCTGCCACAATGTTTTGCCTTCCTTTTCTTTTGGTTTTGTCAAAAGCCAATTTTTTGGCTTATTAACGTGGGAGTGGGCAGAAATTTCTGCAGAGAGCTAAAAAAAAATAGAGAGAAAGAGAATAGAAAAATAAGTTTTTCAAGCTTGGTGCAGCAGTGATCAACTCTTTGATCGAAGGTCCATCCGTGGTTCGATTGAGCTGATTTTTGGACAGCAGCTAGGTGATAAGGTGTTCTTGACTTTGTACGGTCGGATTTTTCATCCGAGTCTTGTAGCGTCGGAAATACCCATTTTTCAGCAGCTACGTTTTTTGGTGATGTTCTCTCATTTTTCTCTCTTTTGCTAAAGATTACATGTTGTTAGCCTTGTCGGAGTTGAATGCTTGTTGTAGGCTTGATATTGTGATCTTGTAGTCGAACATTTGATGATAGTAGAGCTCTTTATCGGACTCTAAAGTCCCGTGGTTTTTTTACCCTTGATTTAAAGGGGTTTTCCACGTAAAAATATCGGTGTCTCTATTTATTTTTGTTGTGGTTGCATTAGTTGATTTGTGGTTGATTAAGGTTGCTAGAGAACATATCTTGTGCTATTGTGCTTGCCATAATTTTTGACAGGAGTTATAAGGAGAGAAAGAACACCGGTTGTGCTTTCGCTTTGTTTCGGTTGTTCGGTTTCTTCCCAACACTGGGAAGCACGGACACGGTTCATCACTCCTCGTACCGGTGTCGTACGTGTGTCCAACACGGATACTCGTCGGACACGCCAGATACGTACGGAGCATGCTGGAATACATAAAAAAAGGAGGTCAGACGAGGTCTCGACACGGTCACAACATGGGTGTCTAAAAACGGACACGTGACAGACGCAAGAAAAGTAGATGGTGGCTGACGGACGACGGCTGGAATTTTGATGAAACTTCGCTTTTGAGGGCTTGAAGTTCGGAGAACAGTGGTGTTTACGAGATGGTGTCCCTAAAGTTTGTAAGAAGAGAGGTGGAGAGGGATAGAAGAGGTCTTAGTCACTAGATGGATGTATAAGTTTTGGGGGTAGGAAGAGACAGAGGTAGTCGAAGGGTCTGTTGAAAACTTGGAATTGAAGAAGAAATAAGCACAAAGGGGTTTTTCCAAGAACTTGTTGCTTTTCAGGAGCTGTGCCTTTAGATTTTTTCGACTGAAACTAGGAAGTTAATTTCTAGAGCACCCTCTATTATTTAGCTGGTTATAAGCTTGTTTTCGGGCCTTTTAATGACTTTTTTATTTTGGGCTTTATTTGACTTTTGAATAAAATTTCAGCTTCTATTCAAAAAAAAGAAAAAAATCAATATTTTCTTTTACATTAAGTATTTTAATATAAAAATATATATAAAAATATTTTTTTATTGTCTTATCCTGCCGTGTCTTCGTTTTCTAAAAATTATCGTATCACAATGTCCATATCCTACCGTACTCATATTGTCCATGCTTCATACATAATCAGTCTTTCATTTTTGTCCCTAACAGTTCACTAGCTCTCTCAATAGAGTCTCGCTTAGTTCGGTGACGTGAAAGTTGGGGTAATCAGCCCCGCTGTATTGCGCATAATTTAAGCCACATATCGTTTAGTTGACGGTTAGGCCCACCTGTAACTCGACATTTGTGATATATAATTGATGAGCTAATTGAGCAGGCAGCAAAGGGCCTCTTTCGGATATCATATGGAGTTATGCAAGATTTCAGTAGCCTTTAGTTTGGTCGTCTTGGCTCTGTTCAGCCGTATGGGAACACATGGTTCCATAGGAGCCACTCAACCAGGTTCGATCCAATATGTCACGGTGGCAGCTGCGCCAAACCCTGCTTCTGCGGAGAATGGTTCGTCACCTCAAGACTTCTTGAATGTACACAACGCAGCTCGTGCGGCGGTTGGTGTTGGCCCCATCACTTGGAGCAATGTGGTGGCTAGGTACGCAGCAGACTATGCCGAAAAGAGGATATCAGACTGTGACCTCGTGCATTCAGGAGGGCCTTATGGTGAGAATCTTGCATGGAGTAGCGGTGATCTCTCTGGACGCGATGCTGTGAGATTGTGGATTGATGAGAAGGACTATTATAATTTGAAATCCAATTTATGTAATTCAAGCCACGTATGTGGCCATTATACTCAAGTGATTTGGCGCAATTCAGTTCGTCTCGGATGTGCAAAAGCGAGATGCAATAACGGGGGAACTTTTATTGTTTGTAACTATGACCCTCCAGGTAATTTTATCGGTCAGCGTCCAATCGATGTGAATCAATCAATCAGCAGAGCAATCTCACCAAGCGCTGCTCCTGCACCATACTTCGGTAAGCTTCCAATCGATGTGAATCAATCAATCAGCAGAGCGATCTCACCAAGCGCTGCTCCTGCACCATACTTATTTCCTTCGGAACACCCAAAGAGGAACATGGGAGGATTAGGGGTGGGGTTAATTGTTGGAGCTTGTGGTTTGATTTTTGGCCTAGGTTTATTCTTCTGGTTCTTTTCAAGAACAAAAAGACACAAGGACAACGTCAACATAGACAATCACGATCACATATCTGATGTGTTCTTTAGCGGCGGCGAGTTTCGATCCGGAATGGCACCAAGGAAATTTTCCCTAGTAGAATTAGCTAAGGTGACAAATAATTTCAAAGGTGAAAAACTAGGAGAGGGGGGTTTTGGTGCAGTTTATAGAGGGTACTTGAGGGACTTGGATACCCATGTTGCTGTTAAAAGGATTTCAAAGGCCTCTAAACAAGGAATCAAGGAATATGCATCCGAAGTGAAGATCATTAGCCGATTGAGACACAAGAATCTGGTCAAGCTTATTGGCTGGTGTCACGAAAAACGCGAGCTCCTACTCGTTTACGAGTTCATGGCTAATGGTAGCCTAGATTCCCATCTTTTCAAAGGCAAAAGCTTACTGAACTGGGAAGTGAGATGCAAAATCGTGCAGGACTTGGCGTCGGCTCTATTGTATCTACATGAAGAAGGCGATCATTGCGTGCTACACAGGGATATCAAAACCAGCAACATCATGTTGAATTCTAATTTCAATGCTAAACTTGGAGATTTCGGGTTAGCTAGGCTAGTTGATCATGCAAAAGGTTCACAAACTACTCGATTAGCCGGAACCATGGGTTATATGGCACCGGAGTGTGTTTCTTCAGGAAAAGTTAGTAAGGAATCGGACGTTTATAGCTTTGGGATCGTGGCACTTGAAATCGCATGCGGTAGACGATCGATAGAGCCTGAATATGAAGAGTCCAAGGCATCATTGGTAGCCTGGGTGTGGGATTCATATGGAAACCAAAGGCTGCTTGATGTTGCGGACCAGAAACTATGCATGGAGTTCGACGATAAACAGATCGAATGCTTGTTGATTGCTGGATTGTGGTGTGTCCATCCTGACCCAAGTTCGAGACCGTCGATAAGGCAAGTGATTCAGGTTCTTAACTTCGAGGCACCGTTGCCGGAACTTCCAGGTTCCAGGCCCATTCCCACATATCATGCACCAATTGCTTCTGGAGTTAAAGCAAGTGAGCCATGTTTTTCATCTTTAACTATTACCGTCCCTCGTTAAATATAATATTTTCCATATTTTTTCTGGATCAATTTATTCTCGCAATATTTCAATGGAAATATGCCACAAATCTTACCTATCATACTAATTAAAGAAAAATATTTCCTTCTTGGGTAAAAAAAAAAACCACGTGGCATTGTCTCTAGTTAAAATATTTCATCGAGAATGAATCTCAAGTTGTGTGTTTACCTCCTCTAAAAATAATTTAGATTCAAATTTTTATTGTAATTTTAATATTCTATAAAATTTTAATATTTCTTATATAATTTTTTATTTCATGTTGTAATTTTAAGCTTTTTATGTTTTTGATTAATACTTTAAATATATTAGTTGTTTTGGTTGGATGGTTAGATAATTATGATTTCATCCTTTAGTCCTAAGTTCAATTCCTCTTATAAGCATTTTAATATGTAATTTTTTATTTCATATTATTTCAAGCTTATTATTATTATTTAATTAATGTTTAAAATTAATAAATATATTATTTTCAAGTTTTTTAAGTTTTAATTCATCTTTTTAATTAATAACTCTTTTATTTATAAAATCAAATAATTATTGCAAATATCATTATTTTTAGTAAATATAATTTTTATATGTGTAATATTTATTTGATCTTATAATATTATAAATCACCATATCCTTATAATATAGGCGAAAAAAATAAATATTACACATATAAAAATTATATTTACTAAAAATAATAATATTTGTTAATATTTAATTAGATTTTTAATTTTACACATATAAAAGATTTATTAATTAAAAATAAAAAAAAAACTTGAAAAAAATACATATTAAAATACTTAAAAAAGGAATCAGACTTAGTAAGAGAGGAGTCAAAATCTTAAGAAAAAAAGCACTAATATTTAACTACTAGACCAACAAAACTAAATTATATATTTTTAGTGAAAATTTGTTCTATAAGACACATTTTTCTTTCTCTCTCTAAAAATAGTATAAATCGATAAATTAAAAAAACAATATATTTTCTCAAATAATTTATTTTTCCAACATATTTATAAAAATTAACCTTTTTTTTCCAAGAAAATTCCGCATGTGGAATATTATACAATTACGGGTCAGATCAGACGTGTTTCAAACTTAGCCTGATTTGAGAGGCTTCCTTCAAAACACAAACAAAAGAGAGGCCATTCATTATTTATTACTTAGTTGTGTAAAGACCACGATGCTTGACTTGCTCACCTCCACTCTTCCTCCTCCTTTCTTGGAAATTTCAGAATTTCTAGACGGAAAAAATTAGGTCAAAAAGATGTCCTTTTTATATTTTTATTTTTTGAAATTTATTCTATTTTTTTTCATATTTCAAAATTTAATTTTAATTGTTAACATTGTTAAAACTTCTCTGTTAAATTTATTAGTGTGTCATTTTGAAATAAAAAAACATAAAATATAACTAAAAAAGACATAATGGAATTCAAATAAATAAAATAATCTTAATTATATTAATAGTTATACCTGAATTTTAAAATCTGAAAAATGAATAATTACTATTGACTTTTATTAAGTTGCAAAGCTTTAAAATTAAGTGTCCTTGTGTTGGGTGACGTGAAAGATGAGGTAACATGGTATTGCTCTTAATTTAAGCCACTGGTTTGGCTGAGCTGTGTTGTGGACTTTTTGCTGGGTCTTACTGTAACTTTACATTTGTGATAGATAATTTGATGAGCTTAATTGATCCCTCTTTTGCAAATGAAATTATGCAAGAATTCGGTAACAATTTGTTTGTTCGTCTTGGCTCTGTTGGGCCGTATGGAAACACATGGTTCCCTGGGAGCCAATCAACCAGGTTCGAACCAATCCAACGTGACGGTGGCAGCTGCACCGAGCCCTAGTTCCACAGCGGATGGTTCATCACCTCAAGACTACTTGCATGTACACAACGCAGCTCGTGCAGCAGTCGGTGTTCGCCCCCTCACTTGGGACGATGTGGTGGCAAGGTACGCAGCAGACCATGCCAAACAGAGGATATCGCAGTGTGAGCTTGTGGAGTCTAGAGGGCCTTACGGTGAGAATCTTGCATGGAGCAAGAATGACCTTTCTGGATCCGATGCTGTGAAATTGTGGATTGATGAGAAGCACTACTATGACTTTGAATCAAATAGCTGTAGTCCAGGCTATGACTGTGCCTATTATACTCAAGTGATTTGGAAATATTCAATTCGTCTCGGATGTGCAAAAGTGAGATGTAATAACGGGGGAACTTTTATTGTTTGTAACTATGACCCTCCAGCTAAGCATCCAGAGAATTGGTCACTCATCGGAGCGATCTCGCCAAGCCCTGCTGCTGAATCAGATTCCTTTGATCCGAATGACCTGATGGGACTAGTGGTGGGGTTAATTGTCGGAGCTTGTGCTTTGATTGTTGTCCTATGTTTGGGATGTTGCTTCTGTTTAAGGAGAAAAAGAAACAAGGACAACTCCAATGGAGACCATGACAATCATGTAATCATCGGAGCAATCTCGCCAAGCGCTGCTCCTGCACCACATTCCTTTCCTTCAGAACACCCGAAAAGTAGGAAAAACATTAGAGGATTAGCGGTGGGGCTAGTTGTTGGAGCTTCTGGTTTGATTCTTGGCCTAGGTTTGTTAGTGGTGGGGTTAATTGTTGGAGTTAGTGGTTTGATTTTTGGCCTAGGTGTGTCCTTGTGGTTCTTTTTAAGGAGATTAAGACGAGAGGACGACACCAACGTAGACAATCACAATAACGTATCGGATATGTTCTTTCACGACAGCGACTTTCAACATGGAGTGGCGCCGAGGAAATTTTCCCTGGAAGAATTAGCAAAAGTGACAAATATGTTCAAAGGTGAAAAGCTAGGAGAGGGAGGTTTTGGTGCAGTTTATAGAGGGTACTTGAGGGACTTGGATACCCATGTTGCTGTTAAAAGGATTTCAAAGGCCTCTAAACAAGGAATCAAGGAATATGCATCCGAAGTGAAGATCATTAGCCGATTGAGACACAAGAATCTGGTCAAGCTTATTGGCTGGTGTCACGAAAAACGCGAGCTCCTACTCGTTTACGAGTTCATGGCTAATGGTAGCCTAGATTCCCATCTTTTCAAAGGCAAAAGCTTACTGAACTGGGAAGTGAGATGCAAAATCGTGCAGGACTTGGCGTCGGCTCTATTGTATCTACATGAAGAAGGCGATCATTGCGTGCTACATAGGGATATCAAAGCCAGCAACATCATGTTGGATTCAAATTTCAATGCTAAACTCGGGGATTTCGGGTTAGCTAGGCTAGTTGATCATGCAAAAGGTTCACAAACTACTCGATTAGCTGGAACCATCGGTTATATGGCACCGGAGTGCATTTCTTCAGGAAAAGTTAGTAAGGAATCAGATGTCTATAGCTTCGGCATTGTGGCACTCTAAATCGCGTGCGGTAGACGATCAATAGAGCCTGAATATGAAGAGTCCAAGGCATGGTTGGTGGCCTGGGTGTGGGATTCATATGGAAACCAAAGGCTGCTTGATGTTGCGGACCAGAAACTATGCATGGAGTTCGACGATAAACAGATCGAATGCTTGTTGATCGTCGGATTGTGGTGTGTTCATCCTGACCCGAGTTTAAGACCGTCAACAAGGCAAGCTATTCAGGTTCTTAACTTTGAGGCACCGTTGCCGGAACTTCCAAGTTCAAGGCCCATTCCGACATATCATGCACCAAATACTTCTGAAGTTAGAGCAAGCGAGCCATGTTTTTCATGTTTAACTATTACAATCCCTCGTTAAATATATGTATAGATATGGGACATGAATAACTCCATTAACTCTGCTTGTCGACACTCATTTTCGCAACATTTTCAATATAAATGCCACAAATTTCATCCATGTACTAATAAAACCCAAAAATGAGTTTATTGGAATGTTTTTTTTTCCCTTTATATTATCAATTTCGTTATACGAAGATGTTAATATAATGATAAAAGATTTCGTTGATATTATTAATTTAAGTCTCACCAAATATAAATTTAGTGTATTTATCGATTATTGCATTCTTAATTGATGGTTTATTTAATTATAGTTGAATGAACACCAACTTAATTGAATAATGACTAAAATATCATTATTTTACAAAATGAACTATATAATTTTAAAGATATTTTTTATCTCTTTATATCTTTTTTATAAAAATAAAAAAATACATACATAGCTTTTAACATCTCTATTTTTCCATTTCAACTACAACCTCATTTATTTTTTATATTAATTTTTTTATAAATATATTTGTTACATAATTTTATTTTTCACACACAATTTAATTATTTTATAATTCCAAGATAATTATAAATTTAAAAGGAAATTTGAAAATTATCCATCTAGAACAGTGACCAAAACTTTTTCCTGGAGTTTTAGTCCTTCTATTATACTTAAATTTAAATTTAAATTTTAGTCATTAGACTCAAGTTTAATGTAATTTAGTTCTTTATTTTTATAATGCTTCTAGTTAGTTCAAACAATTAACAGACAGTTAACTCCATTAATTAATTATTTTAATGCAAAAAGTAGTAAACGAGCTTAATTAAGTTCAAACTCAAATAACTCAATTATATCTCGAGTCAATTAGAACTTAAAAATAAATATTTAATCTAGTTCAAGTTTGACAGTATTCAGGCTCAGCTTAACTCAGTTACACCCTAGTTGGATGAAAATCCTTCATCCTCAGCATCGATACTTCTCCTAATTCAACTTGCAAAGTAGCAGGAGGAAGAATTACTTTATCATGAAATTGCTCTCTAAATTTCTCCTATGCTTCGCTGGAGGTATTCATGAAATCAAAATATGCTTCAACTCCTGCACAAGCCTTCAACGCATTACTTTCATGCAGCAAGTTTTTAGCCTTAGTCTGACAATGCTACCAGATCTTAGCCATCTTCATAAAGGTTAGCACACTTTCTCTCAAACAGTTCTGTAACATCCCTATGCCATGTTCGATTCAAGGAATCTGATATAAGAATATCACATTTGGTGCCAAAGTAATTCTTGGCTAATCACTAATATATTAGAACATAAAAACGGACACTTGGAACATACTTAATATTTTTCTTAAGTACATGCCATTCTATTTAAAATTTTAAAACATACCCTATTGTTGCTTGAAGATGTAATGAGATGAAAGCTTGCAATTTTAAAATTCAACTCTTCAAAAAAATATCCTGCACCTAATCTGCGCACGGAAACAAACCGTACGTTGAGTATACACCCAGTGGTATTACTATAATTCAAATACTTAAGTAAAACAATATACATACATATATATATATATATATTAAATCTTACCACTATTTTACCTTTAATAAATCTTTCATACATTTAAACTTAAATTTTTAATTTAATAATATGTATTTTAAATAGCTTTTCTTCATTTTAATTTATATATCTTCTTACTACATCAATATTCATTTCATGCATTTCATCAATAACCATCTCATAAATCATTATTTCATAAATTTCATTTCTATATCTCAATTCAATAACTTATTCTCAATAAAATATTCGTTTCTATTCATAATCAATCAATAACAATCAGTTGTTCAGTATTTTAATATAATCATTCAGTAATAATATCAATTATTCAGTAACATTAGTCTTTTAATAATTATTTAAACCAACATTTTTCAATAAAATTAATTATAATTAATTCATATGATTATATTCAATTAACTCATACACTATTTCATTATTTCCTATTCATTTCATTTTCACCTCTTATTTCGATATCTCAATTTCAATTCATATTTTAATTCATAATTTCACTTTCTCATACTTTCAAAAGTTCAGTCGATTAAATTCATTCGATTTTCTCATTTCATTTATTCAACTGATTTCAATATTAATAATTTGATGTTTTAGCAAATTCATGAATCTTATGTTCATGCTTCAAATTTCACATCTCAATTCAACTCATAATTTCTTTCTCATACTTTTAATAGTACGATTAATCAAATTTATTTAATTTTCTTATTTCAGTTATTCACCCTATTAACAAACCCGGGCTTTGGCGGATACACGGATCCAACCAAACACACCAGAATGGCACCCAGTGCCTCATCGGATAGTTCGAAGCAAAGTTGACACCCAGTGTCTCATCGGCCTAGCCGAAGTAAAGTGGTACCCAGTACCTCATCGAATCTATCCCAAGTACAATAGTGACACCCAGAGTCTCATCGACTCGAGGTCGAAGTATTCTTGAACACTTTCAATCCTATGGCATGCCAACTATATCCAACTTAGCCCGACTAGTTAATAGGGTATTTAATTCACTCTCTCTTTTTCAATCAATATTCACATCAATTCCACTTAAATCACAATTTCACTTTTATTTCAAAAATCCACTTTCAAAATCAAATACACTTTCCATTCACCAATCAAAATACAATTCAATACTAATACATATTTCTTATTCAATTCAACTTCACTTTAAATCCCAAATTCTCTTTCAATTCAACAATTCAATCATAATCCAATTCAAATTCACTTTCCACTTTCTAATCAATATACAATTCAATACCAATACATATTTTTTATATATATTCACAAATAATCATACTTCGATTCAATTCAAACCACTTTTCAATCAATACATAATTCATATATTCACACATGTTCATAATTTAATTCACTTTTATTCAATTCATATTTTTAATTCATTTTCCAATCAAATTTAAATCACTAATTACTTTTCAATCAATATACATTTTGAATAATCACATATTTTCTTCATTCAATTCATTTTGATTCAATTCAAATCACTTTTAATTTCCAATTTGTTCACATTTAATTTCAATAGCCATAAACACTTTTAAATCAATTTCATTCAAATCAATATCATTATTTCAATTACTTTCCTAAATTTATCTACCATGCATTTTAATTAAAATATAACAATTAATAATAAATAGATTTGAATTATATATAGTAATACAAACCCAAATTTACTCGGTTACCCCTCGTCAAATTTTTTCTTTCCTTTCGATGCCAATGCCTCAAGTTCTTTGCTAGCTACGGAAATTAAAATAATTATACTATTAATTACAACATAAATTCACAATAAATAATTGAATTTCTATTTAATTCAAACCATGATTTCAATTTGATCCTATTTAACTCATTTACTTTTATAACTCAATTCATACTTCATTTCTATTCAATTTCCTATCATATTCACCCTAACCATCAAATATTCATAATAAAACCCTAATCTCAAGTTTCTTTCAATTTAGTCCCTCTAACATAAAACTTATAGCTTCTTTTATAATTTAATCCCTTAATCAATTCTAACTTAAAATTCATTCAATTAAATCCCTAATTCATCTTTTTGTTTAACATAAACTATACTTGAAAACCTATGAACTCTTAAAATATCAACTTAATTTCAATAAAACCTTATTTTAAAGCTTTTAAAATATCAAATTTAAGAGAAAAGGACTTAATTTAACTTACCAATTAAACTTGAAGCTTCTAAATCCTAATTCTTCCTCTCTTTTTTTCTTTCCCCTTTCCTTTCTTTCTTTTTCGTCTGTTCCCTGTTTCTTCTTTCTCTGTTTCTTTTTCTTTTGTTTTTTTTATTACTATATATATATATATACACTTTATTTTATTTATTTACTTAACATATATTATAACATATTTATTCTAAATATCTATTAAGTATTTAATCATATATATATACAAATGTACACCATCAATACCATACAATTGTCATCATTTATTTTATTTTTCACACATCAATCTTATAATTTTATTATTTAATTAACAATAATATAATTTAATCTAATTATCTATTACTTTAATATTAAGTAAATAAATTATTTTATAACAAGTGTACATATATCTATTTATTAACAAATATTTATATTACATTTGTCACCTTTTAAATTAGTTTTTCATATAAAAATCTTATATAATAATTATTTACTTAATAACAATAAATAAATAATAAATATCTATTTTAACAAAAATTACGTGTATTACAATTGTATTATACATATTATTACACATGTATTTTATCTCCACCTTACATTTGTCATAATAATTGTTGACACCATTTTTTGGATGAAAACGGGGTCGACTTGGATTTTGAAAATGAAACGAAATTGGGAGTCGCCACCAATCTTTTTTGATGAGGTGTGATCGGGTCACCTCGTAAAATGGTTGTTTTTAATAAACGACTTAATTTTTATTAAAACAAAGATTCTGGTCTATGAAATTCAAAAAAGAAAAACGGGTTCGGGAGTCGGTTAGCACGAGGAAGGATTAGCACTCTCGATACGCCCAAAATTGGTACCTAGTTGATTAATCAGTGTCTTAGTGTCGAAAATTGACAATTTGAAGAGTTTTAAAAATGCGATCCTTAAAAGAAACTCTGATAACGTGAATTGAAATATAAGATTCTCTTGTTCCGAAGGAATATCACATCCAGCACGTTAGGACACGATACTCTAAACCATCGAAACCAAGATCACCTTATAGTTTAATGAAACCATACTTTGAAGCTTTAAGAGGATATTTGGCTATTTAGTCGAACGAGGAATCGAAACCCAGCACGTTAGGGCACGTTTTCTCGATTTTCCAAACGCGAAATATTGCCTCATTTAGAAAAATTTTCCTTTTGATGTTTAGTGTCAATGCTTGACAAAACAACAACGAATACGACGAGGTGAGCAAAGTAAAGTGAGTAACAACAATACAATAGGCAAAATGAAATGACGAGGCGATTACATAAACAAAGCATACAAATAAATAAATAGAACTAACCTTTTAGAAAAAGCACAAGTGTACACGAATAAATAAACAAACGCCAAATAACAATGATGACAATAAATACAATTATGTAAAAATGTATATGCATGTATAATTTTAAGCCATAAAATAAGAAATGCATATAAATTATAGAATATGAAAACATAGATAAATATATACATATATGTGTAAAAAATAATATTATAAAAAGGGTACGTATACATGTATAAAAAAATAAATGTATTAACAATGAATATAATAAGGGTAAGAAAACAAGTATATACACAATATATATGTAACGTGGTACTAAGGATATATATATATACAATACAGTATTTAAAATAATATTTACGTAATACAAAATATAATATTAAAAGGTATATGTACATACGTAATATATAAATACATATATAATATAATGTTAAAATATTTACATAATACTAAAATATTTAGGTAATATATGCGTATATTGAAAACTAGTAATAATATTACCGAGGTATATACAAATATATCAAGTATATATACGTATTATAAATATATAAATATATAACAAAGCATAAACTAATAAAAATAATAAGAATAATAATAATGATAACATTGGAATATAAAAGAAACAAACATAACATTAATAAAATATTAAAATAAAGTGAAATAAAAATATTAAATATGAGAATATATATATAGGTATACACGTACATAATAAAAATATATACTAATACATAATAATAATGGTAATACTAATAATACTAATAATATAAAAATAACAAGGATATTTAATAAAGATATAAAAATCAACAAAAAAGGACTAAAATTGAATTAAAAACAAAGTTGTGGGGCCAATTTGAAATGAAAACAAAGAAAAGGGACTTAATTGTACGCACGTGAAACGTTGGGGGACCGAAACAACAATTATTCCTTTCCATTAAAACGCAGCACATTGGCGGGGACTAAATCGAAAAGCGTTAGAAATTATAGGGCCAAATTAAAAACCATAAAAAACTTAATTGTGAAGCATCAGAAAAGCGGAAGGACTGCGCGCATAAATATCCCATTCAAACGAAAACACGCGGATCCTCTAGCGGGTCGGGTCGGATGGGTCGGGCATGGCCAAAACGACGTCGTTTTGGGGCTTAAGTGTAGCCCCCAAAACGACGTCGTTTTGGAAGGCTATATAAGGCCTAAACTAACCAAAAAAAATCATTTGGGGAGAGGGAAAGAAAAAAAAGAAGAGAGAGGGAAGAGAGAAGGGAGAGAGAAGGGAGGGGGGAAGGGGAATCCAGCCAGGGGGGCCGGTCACCGGACGGCCACCGCACGCGGTGGCCGGAAAAGGTAAAAAATTTATTTTTTTGTTTTTTTTCGATTATATGTGTATATATATGCTAGAAATGAGGAAGAAAAAGGAAAAAAAATAGATTTGAGAAGATAATAGAGAAAAACAAAATCACCTTCCGATTTATGTTTTCGTTCCTTGTTTCCTTTTTTTTTGTATTTTTCTCTGCTTTTTGTATTAAAATGCCGAAAAAAAAAGAAAAAAAACCCCCTGAATACAGTGTTTCATTCGGCTTTTTATAGCCTGTTTTGTTACACACTTTGTTATTATTTTTCTATTCTTGCTTCTGCTTTGCTTGTCTGTTGTTCTTGCAGGGCATGTCCGGTGTTGGTGGTGGGAGTGTCAGACGGTATGGGCGTCGTGGGGGCGAGGGCGTGCATGCGATGCTGGGGGGCAGACGAGGCTGAGCGGCGCACATGGGCATAGGGCTGCTAGGGTTTCTGTCATTTTTTTATTTGGGCTAGGGTTTATTTTTGTTGGCCCGTTGGGTTTGTTTAGTTAGGGTAGGTTAGTTGGGTTTTGGGGGTGGGCCAAAATTGGCCTGTACAGCTGCCCCTCTTTGCTTGTTGTCGTGTAACGAGAACAGAGCAAAGACTAAGAAGGCCAATTTTGCCCGGTCTCACCGAGTCTTGATTTTATGGTGCTTATCTTCTTCAAGTAACCTCATTTCAGTCCACTGCGTCTTCTTGCTTTGATCCACTTCACGGCAACTTCAGATACGCCTTGTAGCTTCAATCTACTTTGTTACGACTTCATGGGGATGAGATTTGTGTTTTTAGTCTGCTCCACTACAGCTTAGGGGAATAAGATCTGTCATCTTCACTCTATTCCACTATTGAATGCAGGGAGATAAAGTTATCGACTTCAATGTACTCCACTGTAGTCAGGGAGGTAAAATCCGCCATCGTCGATCTACTTCGCTGCCAAATACAGGAAGGTAAGATCTGCAATCCTCAATCTATTCCACTATCAAATACAGGGACAAGATCTACTTTCTTCGATCTACTTCACCACCAATATGGGAAGACAAGATCTGCTTTCTTCGATCTACTTCACCACCAGTATGGGAAGACAAGATCTGTATCTTGGATCCACTTCCTATCAATATAGGAAGATAGGACCTGCTATCTTCGATCTACTTCACGCCAATACATGAAGACAAGATCTGCTTTCTGCGATCTACTTCGCCACCAATATGGGAAGACAAGATCTGCATCGTCGATCCACTTCCTACCAATATAGGAAGATAGGATCTGCTACCTTTGATCTACTTCACGCCAATGCATGAAGACAAGATCTGCTTTCTGCAATCTACTTCGCCACCAATATGGGAAGACAAGATCTGCATCTTCGATCCACTTCCTACCAATATAGGAAGATAGGATCTGCTACCTTCGATCTACTTCACGCCAATACATGAAGACAAGATCTGCTTTCTTCGATCTACTTCGCCACCAATATGGGAATACAAGATCTGCATCTTTGATCCACTTCCTACCAATATAGGAAGATAGGACCTATTTACGCCTAGTGTTTAGGATGACATGATCAGAATGAATCAAATGCTCCTAACTAGATGTGTATGTATTATATTTGTAGAATGTCATGAGAATGATCCATTTTTAATGCTTAGGTTGTCATTCCTCATTGTTCATCAAGGTTCTATCACTGATGCCTTCTTGTTCAGCCAGTACCTTTGACAGAAAACCTAAAGAAATAGACGCTATTTAGACTATCATTTCTCAAATGTTTCCAACCCTTAGGTTTGGTTAGTTCTAAACAATAGTCCTGTTTCAGGTCCTCGTATTATTTAGAAACTTTCAGAGTAATATGCAGAACTCCTTCTGCATGTGTATTGTCAGTCCATTAATCGTTATTTCAATGAAAAATGCTTGAAAAATATTATCAAAATGGACAAAATGAAATTTTGTTGAGAGCAAAGCTCTAAACAAACAAATCAAGATAGCAAATTTTGCTGAGATACGAGATGAATAAGATGAACAAGATTATCACAACGGATAAGATGAAAATTTGCTGAGAACAAAGCTCTAAATGAACAAATTAATCAAGATAGCAAATGTTGCTAGAATACAAAACGAGAATAAATTAATCAAGATGATGTATTTTGTCAAAAATACAAAAAATGAATAAAATGGAAATAGGTGCCCCAGATATCGTAGCATGAGCTTCTCTGCCCCAAACTTCTTAAGGACCCTTTTGAACTTGATATGTGTTTAGAAGTCCTAGAAGGCTTTGTTGATGCCCCAAGATGTAGCATCTTTCCTTCTTGTTAATTCGGAGAAGACAAAACTACTCTATGCCTCATCTTTGATCGAAAATTTGAATCGCCCATTCCTGGGTTTTCAATTCAAAACCCCTTTGGTCTCAAGGTGCCCTTTGCGGGTTTTCGCCTCGGCCTCTCCTTTTTTATTTTTTTTATTTTTTATTTTTTTTAGGCAAAGTACCTCTTCACTGAATCCGAATTCACAGGATTGGGCAAGCTTTTGCCATCCATCCCAGTTAAAATTAATGCCCCTCCTGAAAATGCCTTTTTTACTACATAAGGTCCCTCCCAGTTTGGCATCCACTTTCCTCTGAAGTCTTTTTGTATGGGAAGGATCTTCTTCAGTACCAAGTCCCCTTCATGGAAGTTTCTAGGACGAACTTTCTTATTGTAAGCTCGCATCATTCGTTTCTGGTACATTTGACCATGACGGATAGCTCTTAACCTCCTTTCTTCAATCAAGTTCAGCTGATCATATCGGGATTGGACCCATTCTGCTTCGTCTAACTTTAGTTCTGAAAAAACTCAGAGAGAGGGAATTTCAACCTCAATTGGTAGCACTGCCTCCATTCCATAAACCAAAGAGAATGGTGTTGCCCCGGTAGAAGTCCTGACGGACGTTCGATAAGCATAGAAGGCGAATGGCAACTTCTCGTGCCAATCTCTACAGGTCTCAGTCATTTTCCCCACAATCTTTTTGATATTTTTATTGGCTGCCTCCACCGCACCATTCATCTTTGGACGATATGGCGATGAGTTGTGGTGCTTGATCTTGAATTGACTACAAACCTCTGCTATCGTGCTATTATTCAAATTTAATGCGTTGTCAGATATAATCCTTTCGGGCATTCCATACTGACATATGATTTCCTTCTTTAAAAACTTGCTGACAGCTGTCTTTGTGACGTTGGCGTAAGAAGTAGCCTCTACCCACTTAGTAAAGTAGTCAATCACTACAAAAATAAAACGATGTCCGTTTGAAGCCTTTGGCGATATCGGCCCAATGACGTCCATGCCCCACATGGAGAAAGACCATGGGGAAGTCATGACGTGAAGAGGTGATGGAGGCACATGAATTTTGTCTCCGTAAATCTGGCATTTATGGCACTTCTTAGCATATTTGATGCAGTCTCCTTCCATGGTAGACCAATAATATCCAAATCTCATGATCTGTCTGGCCATTGTGAAACCGTTAGCGTGTGTTCCACAAATACCATCATGGACTTCTTCCAAGATCTGCTTGGCTTCCACAGCGTCCACACATCTTAACAGCACCTGATCTTTTCCTTTTTTGTACAAGATCTCTCCATCTAAGACATAACCACTGGCCATCCTCCTCAACATTCTCTTGTAATTCTCAATTGCTTGGTTTGGGTATTCACGATTTTTCACGTATCGCAATATATCCTGATACCAAGGGTTGTCGTCCTTTTCTTCTTCCTCGTCAATGTTACAACAGTGGGCTGGAGCATTATAAACGCTCATTTGGATAGGCTTCACATCCTCTGGTCTATTTACTTTGATCATGGAAGCCAATGTAGCTAAAGCGTTGGCCATCTGATTCTCGTCTCGTAGGAGATAACAAAAAGTGATGTCGTCAAACTCCTCAATCAATTCTAGGACTATCCTTCGGTAACTAATCAACTTAGGGTCTCTTGTTTCCCATTCGCCTTTGAGCTGATAAATTACCAATACCGAATCCCCATATACCTCAAGTACCTTGATTTTGCGTTCCCTAGCCGTGCGGATTCCCATGATACATGCTTCATATTCCGCCATGTTATTTGTACAATCAAAATCTAATTTACTGGTGAAAGGATAATGATCACCATTTGGAGATACCAAGACTGCCCCAATCCCGTTGCCCATGGCATTTGAGGCTCCGTCAAAATTTAATTTCCAAGTATTGCCTTCTTGTGTGCTTGCTTCAGTAGTTGCCACATACATCAGATCCTCATTTGGGAAATCAAAGTTCAAAGGCTCATAATCGTCCAGGGCTCTACTTGCTAGAAAATCTGCTATCGCGCTCCCTTTTACAGCCTTTTGATTCACATAGGTTATGTCAAATTCAGACAGTAGAATTTGCCATCGGGCCATCCTTCCGTTTAGAGCAGTTGACTCCATCATGTATTTCAAAGGGTCTAACTTTGAGATTAACCAAGTTGTATGGTACAACATGTATTGTCTCAGTCTCCGAGTAGTCCAAACCAATGCGCAACATAATTTTTCAATTGGCGAATATCTCGTTTCGCATTCAGTGAACTTCTTACTGAGATAATAGATCGCTCTTTCTTTTCGTCCTGACTCATCATGTTGGCCGAGCACGCACCCCATGGAATTCTCAAATACTGCCAAGTATAGTATCAGTGGCTTGTCAGGGCAAGGTGGCATCAGTACTGGGGCGTTGGACAAGTAATGTTTAACTTTTTCGAAAGTTTTTTGGCACTCCTCATCCCATACACCTGGATTGTGTTTCCTAAGAAGATGGAATATGGGGTCACATTTCTTAGTTAATTGTGAAATGAATCGAGCGATGTAATTTAGTCTTCCTAGGAAACCCCGAACTTCTTTTTGAGTACTTGGCGGAGGTAATTCTTGTATGGCCTTAACTTTGTCTGGGTCAATTTCAATTCCCTTTTCGCTGACTAAGAATCCTAGCAATTTTCCTGATCTAGCCTCGAAAGTACACTTGGCTGGGTTAAGTTTTAGCTGGAACCTCCTTAACCTTAGAAACAGTTTTCTCAGAACTTGCACGTGTTCCCCTTCTGTTCTGGATTTTGCGATCATGTCATCAACATAAACTTCTATCTCTTTATGCATCATATCATGGAATAATGCTACCATGGCTCTCTGATACGTTGCTCCCGCATTTTTTAATCCAAAAGGCATCACTTTATAACAAAACGTCCTCCACATCATTATGAATGTGGTCTTCTCCCTGTCTTCAGAAAGCATCTTAATTTGGTTGTACCCGGAGAAACCATCCATGAAAGAGAACAGTGAGTATCCGGCCGTGTTGTCTACCAAGGTATCGATATGAGGCAGTGGGAAATTATCTTTTGGGTTAGCTTTGTTCAAGTCTCTGTAGTCCACACACATTCGCACCTTCCCATCTTTCTTAGGAATAGGGACTATATTGGCTACCCATTCTGAGTACTTGACCACCTGTAAGAAACCAGCATCAAATTGCTTCTTAACTTCTTCCTTTATTTTTAGCAAGACATCAGGCCTCATCCTTCGGAGCTTTTGTTGGACTGGTTTGCATTCTTCCTTTATAGGCAATCGGTGTACCACGATATCAGTACTTAACCCTGGCATATCTTGGTAGGACCACGCGAAGACATCTTTAAACTTTTAAAGCAACTCAACAAGGTCTTTCCTTGTTTCCTTGGCAATGCAAGCGCCAATTTTTACCTCTCTGCCCTCTTCTAAGATCACAACTTCTACTGATTCCTTATAGGGTAGAATTTGTTTTTCTTCTTCTTCCATCATTCTTAACAAATCCGAAGATAAAATGCTGTCTTGGTCACCTTCAAAATCTTAAGGATCATCTATACTCATGTCTTGCTCAAATAGAGACTCTGAATTAGTAACAGAGTCGCTCATCTCGTTGATATCTGAAGACCTGTTATTAGAACAAATGGAGGCCCAAATAAAAGAATCTAAGAATACTTGTATGCATAGTATGATTATAAAGGGAATGAAAAGAATGAAAGAATATTTGCTCAAGATGAAACTGAATGATAAGTTTTCACTGAAATTAGATTTTGGACATGTGCCTTTTACAAAGGGTTCTTATCACCCCAGGCTTAGGGCAACAAGTGTTCTGAATATTACTCTGAATTAGCTCTAAATGTTACAGGGATCTCTTCTGCAGTCCAGTTATTCAGAACACTTCCAGGTTCGTAAGGACGAATGCCCGATAAATTCCTTTCCACCCTTTCTTCCGCGGATATGGCATTGATGTCCAACCTCTCAATCCTTCCTTTTGTAACCTCATCATTCTCTTCAGGGTGGACAATTCCCCCTGAAACAAAAGTCTTAGATATATGGGGAAAGGTTATCGGTCCCCACTTGACTTCTATCCCGCCCAAATGTGCTCTTCTCTTTTCTTATTTTTTCTCCATCTCTTTCCTCCTTTCCCTCGCATTAGGCTTATATCCCAAACCATAACGGTCCTATTTGTTAACTAGGATCGGTACTCCAACCCTTCCTTTGAGGTATTTTCCCAATCCTCTTCCAGGCAATGCTCCCTTTCCCATCGTTAGCTGTAAGCTCATTGACATAGCTTTAGATATCTTAGGCTCTGGGATTTTGCTCATCTCGATGACAAATGTGGCATTTACGAATTCCAATGATCGGAATGAACATTCTATCGCTTCACTATCAGCCTCTATGTATGGCATATCATCGGTGACTGATGCAATGATGTCTTCTTCTGCACCTATAGTCACCAATCGACCCTCTATCACCAATTTTAACTTTTGGTGAAGTGACGATGGTACAGCTCCTGCAGAATGGATCCAAGGCCTCCCCAATAGGCAATTGTAAGATGGTTTAATATCTATTACCAAAAAGTCCACCTCGTATGTATTTGGACCAATCAATAGAGGTATCTCGATTCTCCCCATCACTTTTCTCTCAGTGCCATCAAATGCTCTCACTATATTTTGGCATGATTTCATGTGAGAACTATCCACAGGTAGCCTGTTTAATGTGGACAGGGGTAAAACATTCAGGGCCGATCCATTGTCAACGAGTACCGCCGGTAGTATACACCCCTTGCAACGGGCAGTGATGTGCAAGGCCTTGGTAGATCCCATACCACCTGGCGGGATCTCATCATCGTTGAAGAAGATGAAGTTATCGGCATTTATATTGTTAACCAGGCGATCCAATTTGTTCACTGAGATATCTTTAGCGACATAAGTCTCATTTAGCACTTTTATCAACGCATTACGATGTATCTCTGAACTTAGAAGTAACTCGAGCATTGAGATGCGAGCCGGTTGCTTATGCAGTTGTTCCACCACGCTATACTCGCTATGCTTCAAGAATTTTAGGAATTCTCTAGCCTCATTTTCAGTCACCGGTGTGTTAATATGCGGTTCAATTCCGGTCGTCTTCGTTTTATCTTGTTCAACCGCCAAGGCTTTTCCTTTTATAGGCTCCCTTTTTGTATTTCTCGGGTCGTAACATTTTCCACTACGCGTATAGAAGCCTGCGTCATTACCCTCTTCTGAAGCATTTATTGGGTTCTCCTCTCCCGTGATCATCACATTGCAGTCATAATTCCAAGGAATCTTTTTGCTATCCTTGTAAGGAAAGGCTACAGGTTTTTGGATTATGACCCTTGGCGCCAGTTGTATTCCAGATCCTGTGCTTGTTGGCCTTGAAATAATCACCACCGGGTGATTTTGGGCCTTTCTCGTAGGCCCATCCTCCGAGGCATAAACTTCTCCTTTTTCAAGTCCTTTGATCTCTTCATAAAATTCTAGCTCTTTGTTGTTCATCAGATTTTGTACCATGGCCTTGAATTCAGTGGAGTTTTGAATGTCATGGTCTTCTTCAGCATGAAACTTGCAGTACGTCTTCGTTCCTCCGGGCCTTTCTTTTGAATCTTGTTTGATGAGACCTCCTTCTATCATTTGTCTCCAAACCCAACTCAATGGGGTTTTTATCTCTGCAATGTCGGTTTTGATTCTCTTTCTCCCACATTCGATTATTACGTTTACCCCTTTATCAGCATGATCGGGTAACGGATTCGCTACTACGTTGGGTCCTAATGGGTTGTCAAACTTCACAATCCCCATCTTAATGAACCTTTCCACCGCATTTTTAAACCTAGTGCAGTTCTCAATTGAGTGCCCTGGTATCCCTGCATGGTATTCACATTGGGCATTCGTGTCATACCATTTAGGATATGGAGGTTGCATAGGCTCTAGATAAAATGGAGATACTATGTGTGCATCAAATAACTTCTGATACAGTTCCCCGTATGTTATTGGAATGGGCGTGAATTGAAGTCTCTCTGTGTTAGTCCTTGTGTTAGGCCTCGTGTTGGGTTCCTGCCTTGAGGGGGCTTGGTGACTAGTGGTTATCATTTTTGGAGGGCCAACAGTAATCGGTTTTGAATGGCTCTTGCTATATGTGCTTACGTTGTTTACTTCGCCCTCTTTTTTCCTTGGGGCTGGTCTTTTGAAGTTTTCCCCCGTGTCAATTTTACCGCTCCTTACCGCGTTCTCAATCATTTCACCAGACATTACCATATCCGAGAAGCTCTTGGTAGCACTCCCCAACATGTGGTTGATGAACGGGGCTTTCAAAGTGTTGATAAATAACATGGTGACCTCTTTTTCCAAAAAGGGTGGCTGGACTTGTGTTGCCACTTCTCTCCATCGTTGGGCGTATTGCCTAAAATTCTCGCTAGGCTTTTTTTCCATGTTTTGTAACGTAATTCGATCGGGCGTTATATCTGTTACATGACTGTATTGCTTCATAAAAGCTTGCGCCAAGTCTCTCCATGAACTAACTTTAGCACGACTCAGTTGGTTGTACCATTTGGCTGCGGATCCGATCAAACTGTCCTGGAAGCAGTGGATTAACAGCTGATCATTGTTGACGTATCCTGTCATTCTTCGACAGAACATAGTTATATGAGCTTCAGGACAACTAGTCCCATTATATTTTTCGAATTCCGGCATTTTGAACTTAGGTGGGAGTACTAAATCAGGGACCAAACTCAGATCCTTGGCGTCAACCCCGCGATGATAGTCGATGTTCTCCATGGCTCTAAATTTTTCCTCTAACCATCTACATCGGTCCTCCAGTTGTTTTGGCAGGTTCATTCTTATTTTGTCTGTTTCTGCCACGTCATCGAGACTGGGACCACAGGATTAGTGGGATTATCCCCGGGATTAGAACCCGAGCCCATTTGAAAATGCACTGGTACCGAGGCACCAGCCAGATATTGAGGTCCAATGGTAACCGGTACCCTCTGTGGGTACACCTCTGGTTGTGCTTGGATGTCAGTTGGGGTGAAACCTGGAGGATAAACAGGGTCATCGTGATCCTCCCCAGCATCAACTACGGGGTCTTTTCCTTTGTTATTCCCTCCAGCCAATAACTGCTTTAATTGGTTCATCACAGTGTTCTGGGATTCTAACATGTCCTGCTGGATTTTTTCCAGCCGTTCATGCATCTGATCTTGCATCTCTCGTTGCAACTGTTCCAATCTTTCCAACCTTTGATCCATTGCTTTTGTTTGGCGACGAGTACCGTAGTGATATTTGATTAGATTTTTGTTGGTTTCCAGGGTAACTTCCGTAATTTAATTTTATTAGGGTTATTTTATAAAACTTACTGCATATGATGTAATGCAAATGTATGAGATGAATGCAAAAAGAGGCATTGATTCGAATTGAATTTCATTAGAAAACTCAACTAGAAAGCCAATTTCTTTACATAAAATAAATTACATATACGGCTTCGCCTTTATACCCAAAGCCTTAACCTTCCTAAGAAGCCAAGCTAAATCTCGACCTCGGCTTGATTCTGACTCATATTTTAAACTCAATACATCAGCCTGAACTGCTAATATTTGCAGGTGATCAGCCACTTCCCGCACTTGAGTCACAGCATTGCCCATAACGTAATCTCTATCTCTAATCTGACTTTGAGAATGATAGAATTGCTCTTGCCATTGATCATTACTCCTCTCAAGAAGCTCCATTCGTGGCTCAGAATTGTGTAATGTGTCCTCAAGCTCCTCTACCTTTCCTTTCAGTTCTTCGATCTTATTTAAGCTTGCTCTTAATTCGATCATGGAGTTGCGACTACGGTACGAGTGAAGTGACTTTTCTAGCTCTGCCACATTGGCCTTTAATCCTGCCTTCTCATTTCGGCACTCTAACAAACTCCTTTCCAAAGCGTTTTCTCGAGCTCGAGCATCTTGAAATTTCTTTCCCCACTGATCGGCCCTATTCTTTTCCTCATTGATCTCTTGTCGCCATTGCTCTGACGTTTTACCCAAACCCACAGTTCTCATTGACAATCGCAGCTTCTTGTAATCTATTTTTAGACTATCCAAATCCTCTTCAGCCTTGTTCTTTCCCTTCCTTAATTTCTCGGCTTCTAGCTTGTGGATATCAATGTCTAATCCCAAATGCATTCTTTCTTCTTCTAGCTGTTCTATCCTCTTTTCCAACTCATAATTTCTTTTCTCAAAGTCTCGTTTGGTGATCTCTAATTCTGACGGAGCTACTTGTAGACGCTCCTCTATAGGCTGAACATAATCTTCCATTGGCTTAGGGATGTTATCATTGACTCTTTTACTCCACCACCCATAATATTCGGGAGTTGTCATCGCTCCTACGGTAAATCTTTTCATTCGGTGAACCTGTTTCCAAGCGTTAGATATTTCTCGAGTTTTTCTCTTGTAGTTTTCATCCTTATTAGAAAACTCACATTGAGCCAGCCCTTGTGTTGCTGGTATGAACTGCCTCGATCTATATTGTCTTAATACGAGTAAAGGGGCATAACCGACAGCTCCCCAAATTCTGAGTAAAGGGACCCAGTCGAAATCACCACATCGATACAGGATCTCGTCGGGTACCATCCAAGGAGCTTTCCATTCAACGTTATCCTCCTGAAGATTTTGGAGAATCGTCATCCACTTCTCTTCCGTGATGTCGTCTCGTCTTGGTGTAGCAACTTGCTCCTTCAATGGGGAATAGCCTTCTGAGAAGGCTCGATAAGAGACATTTTCCACCTTCCAAAAGTGACTATGGAACCACACCAATAGTAGCTGTGCGCATCCGATGAACCTTCCCTCCCCTGCTCTTCGACATGCACTTAGAGATCTGAAGGTTTCTGCTAAGATTGCCGGGATGGGCGTGACTCCTTTACTAAGCCGATCGAACAAATCAGAGACGGCCTCATCTACGTGCCCTAAAGCTCTAGGGAAAATTACCAATCCATAGATACCTAGAGCGAAGACATCCACTCTTTTCTTCACATCAGGGTGTGCTAATACTAAATCTCGCAAGCTTTTCCAAGGAACGCATTTACTGTCTCCTTTCTGTTGGATTCGGGCTGCGACCCACTATTCGCTCATCCCTGTAATGCTCATCAATTTTTTTAATAATGTCGGGACACTAGCAGCTCTAGAATAGGCCTTGTCAATTTGAATCTTTGGACACCGAAGCAAGGTCGTATATTCTTCCACGGTGGGCACCAAGTCCACTTTTCCAAAAGTGAAACAACTGTAAGCAGGATTCCAAAACTGGGCTAGGGCTCGGAATAAATGCTTGTCCACTTTAACACCAAGTAGGTAAGGCAAGTCCCCGTAGTCACAGTAAAACATCTGCTTGGTCCCATCGTCCCATTGATCCCATATTTCCTTCATTTCTCGAAGATCATTTTGGATTATGCTGATACGGGTGAAGTCCCATAACTCTGATACGTACCCTTCTGCAAGACTATCGCCTTTCTCTCTCCACATCGTCTCAGCCCACACTTGTACAGCTGCATTGTCTTCTACTTTATCAAGAAACCTCTTTTCCATGATAAGCTTTCTATCTATACTGAACGTGAATCGACACCTCTTTTGAAATGAAAATGCCATGCAATCACAAACAAAGCAAATCAGAGCTAGGATTTAAAGTAAACAATAATAAATAAAGCATCTATTCGGTAAGCACTAGGGTTTGGAATAGCTCTATCTCGGTGGGTTCTTACAACTCACTATATGTGGTTTGGTTCTAAAGTAAGGGTACCTGAACCAGCAGATTCCTCGATCCTCACCCATTATAGGCTCATATGGACCGAGTTCAGTTCAGGGGAATACATTTCCCTATGGCCATGCAGAGATGAAAATCTCACGAAGACATAGGTACGGATGTATCCCGGAAGCGATTCACTATCCCATGCGGAGATGAAAACCTCACGAAGGCGTAGTTTCTCACTCCCACTTAAAAGGGTATGACCAGCGATCATGCAATGCAATGTGCAGAGGTATAAAATAAAATACAGAACACGATAAAAAAATATAACTCAAAACAAAAGAGATGCAATGAAAGGATCGTAAATTTAAATCAAATTTTCCACTTTCAACAAAAAGACAAGAAATAATCAACACGTGGCTTGACTCTCTTATTATCCCAGTGGAGTCGCCAAGCTGTTGACACCATTTTTTGGATGAAAACGGGGTCGACTTGGATTTTGAAAATGAAACGAAATTGGGAGTCGCCACCAATCTTTTTTGATGAGGTGTGATCGGGTCACCTCGTAAAATGGTTGTTTTTAATAAACGACTTAATTTTTATTAAAACAAAGATTCTGGTCTATGAAATTCAAAAAAGAAAAACGGGTTCGGGAGTCGGTTACGTACGAGAAAGGATTAGCACCCTCGATACGCCCAAAATTGGTACCTAGTTGATTAATCAGTGTCTTAGTGTCGAAAATTGACAATTTGAAGAGTTTTAAAAATGCGATCCTTAAAAGAAACTCTGATAACGTGAATTGAAATTTAAGATTCTCTTGTTCCGAAGGAATATCACATCCAGCACGTTAGGACACGATACTCTAAACCATCGAAACCAAGACCACCTTATAGTTTAGTGAAACCATACTTTGAAGCTTTAAGAGGATATTTGGCTATTTAGTCGAACGAGGAATCGAAACCCAGCACGTTAGGGCACGTTTTCTCGATTTTCCAAACGCGAAATATTGCCTCATTTAGAAAAATTTTCCTTTTGATGTTTAGTGTCAATGCTTGACAAAACAACAACGAATACGACGAGGTGAGCAAAGTAAAGTGAGTAACAACAATACAATAGGCAAAATGAAATGACGAGGCGATTACATAAACAAAGCATACAAATAAATAAATAGAACTAACCTTTTAGAAAAAGCACAAGTGTACATGAATAAATAAACAAACGCCAAGTAACAATGATGACAATAAATACAATTATGTAAAAATGTATTTGCATGTATAAATTTTAAGCCATAAAATAAGAAATGCATATAAATTATAGAATATGAAAACATAGATAAATATATACATATATGTGTAAAAAATAATATTATAAAAAGGGTACGTATACATGTATAAAAAAATAAATGTATTAACAATGAATATAATAAGGGTAAGAAAACAAGTATATACACAATATATATGTAACGTGGTACTAAGGATATATATATACAATACAGTATTTAAAATAATATTTACGTAATACAAAATATAATATTAAAAGGTATATGTACATACGTAATATATAAATACATATATAATATAATGTTAAAATATTTACATAATACTAAAATATTTAGGTAATATATGCGTATATTGAAAACTAGTAATAATATTACCGAGGTATATACAAATATATCAAGTATATATACGTATTATAAATATATAAATATATAACAAAGCATAAACTAATAAAAATAATAAGAATAATAATAATGATAACATTGGAATATAAAAGAAACAAACATAACATTAATAAAATATTAAAATAAAGTGAAATAAAAATATTAAATATGAGAATATATATATAGGTATACACGTACATAATAAAAATATATACTAATACATAATAATAATGGTAATACTAATAATACTAATAATATAAAAATAACAAGGATATTTAATAAAGATATAAAAATCAACAAAAAGGACTAGAATTGAATTAAAAACAAAGTTGTGGGACCAATTTGAAATGAAAACAAAGAAAAGGGACTTAATTGTACGCGCGTGAAACGTTGGGGGACCGAAACAACAATTATTCCTTTCCATTAAAACGCAGCACATTGGCGGGGACTAAATCGAAAAGCGCGAGAAATTATAGGGCCAAATTAAAAACCATAAAAAACTTAATTGTGAAGCATCAGAAAAGCGGAAGGACTGCGCGCATAAATATCCCATTCAAACGAAAACACGCGGATCCTCTAGCGGGTCGGGTCGGATGGGTCGGGCATGGCCAAAACGACGTCGTTTTGGGGCTTAAGTGTAGCCCCAAAACGACGTCGTTTTGGAGGGCTATATAAGGCCTAAACTAACCAAAAAAAATCATTTGGGGAGAGGGAAAGAAAAAAAAGAAGAGAGAGGGAAGAGAGAAGGGAGAGAGAATGGAGGGGGGAAGGGGAATCCGACCAGGGGGGCCGGTCACCGGACGGCCACCGGAGGCTCGCCGGCGCCGGTGCCGGCCACCGCACGCGGTGGCCGGAAAAGGTAAATTTTTTTTTTATTTTTTTATTTTTCGATTATATGTGTATATATATGCTAGAAATGAGGAAGAAAAAGGAAAAAATGGATTTGAGAAGATAATAGAGAAAAACAAAATCACCTTCCGATTTATGTTTTTGTTCCTTGTTTCCTTTTTTTGTATTTTTCTCTGCTTTTTGTATTAAAATGCCGAAAAAAAAGAAAAAAAAACCCCTGAATACAGTGTTTCATTCGGCTTTTTATAGCCTGTTTTGTTACACACTTTGTTATTATTTTTCTATTCTTGCTTCTGCTTTGCTTGTCTGTTGTTCTTGCAGGGCATGGCCGGTGTTGGTGGTGGGAGTGTCAGACGGTATGGGCGTCGTGGGGGCGAGGGCGCGCATGCGATGCTGGGGGCAGACGAGGCTGAGCGGCGCACATGGGCATAGGGCTGCTAGGGTTTCTGTCATTTTTTGATTTGGGCTAGGGTTTATTTTTGTTGGCCCGTTGGGTTTGTTTAGTTAGGGTAGGTTAGTTGGGTTTTGGGGGTGGGCCAAAATTGGCCTGTACAATAATAATAATAATAATTCAATAAATATCTATTTGCTTAAATGAAAAGTAATTAAATATTTTTGTTACAATTAAATACATATTATTATTACATTTGCATATTTTTATCACCGTCCACTTGTCAAAATCATATTATATTTATCATATAAAAATCTAATTATTTTAAATTAATTTAATATAATTTATTACTAATATATATGTTATAATTAAAAACTAGGTAAAAATCTTAGATTTTTACTTAATATGCCGCCTCAACTTATGCTAAATGGCATATTTTCCATTTTGGTCCTTTTATTTTTCTATTAATCTATAATTCAACTTTTACCCATTATTCAATTTAGTCTTTTTTTCTTAATTACCCTTAATTAAGCTAAATTAACTTAATTATAAACACACCACTAGACTCATAAATATTTCTAATAATTATTTACAAACCCATTTTGTTAAGACGGAGGCCCAATATTGTACTTTTTCGATGCCCCTGAATTTTGAGTCATTACAGAACCCATTAGATTTATGGGCAGATATGGAGCACCAACATCCTTTAGCTCCAAGGGTATATTGGCGATCAAGCAAGACATGGTCTCCTCGGGGTTCAATGGAAAATCATCCGTGGTAAGTTTATCTTGCTAGTTGAAAAACTTCATGTACAGATTATAAGAGCTAAAGATAGACCCTAACACTTTTCTCCGTGATTCCAGAGGGTGCTAGAGGTTGCAATCCTAGTAGCGTTAACAGGTTATGAAGTAGGAAACAAACCAATTATTGGTTGAGAAACATGTAACTCCCCAAAATTCCTATACAACATTTGATATTGATCTGTGATCGTGTTTAATGAATTTTTAAAGAAATATGAAATGAGTAAGATAAAGAGAATTCATAAGGAATTAAATTTATATTGGAAATGAAAATCAATATAGAAATTGTGAATGTGTAAATGTGGATAAAGAACCAAATCTTAAATTTTAAAAAGTTAGAGAACTAAAATGTAATTCCACCAAATTAAGAAATATGAGGTAATTTTGATTATTTAACATGAGAATGACTTGGAATATGAATTAGTATAACAAAATTCACTTTTGGACTAATTTCTTCATTTTTTTTTAGGTCCAAGTGTATATTGGCGATCAACCTCAAATTTCTTCAACCCACCTTGATTTCTCACTAAAATCAAGTAGATATGTACCATCTCAAAATTTTCTAATTAGACACATGGCACTATTCTAATAGTGATTATGTTAAATTTCTGAGAAAATTGAAAATGAGCCAATTAAAAGAATTTTATGAAAATAAAGTGATTTTAAATAAGAGAATTTATGAAAAAAATTTAGAAGTGAAAACATGAGGAAAGAATCAAATCATAAATTTTGAAAAATATGAGTAAAGTGAAAATTTGACCAAAATGGGAAAAAAAAGAATTATTAGTGATGAATTGGCATAAGTTGGATTATGTAGTCACGAGATGAAAATCACTTTTGGTATTAAATTGGAAATATTACAAAGTACAAAGACTAAACTGTAAATTTTTCATTTTTGTCGAGATGGGTAAAAGTATAATTTTCACTATTTATGGATTAGTTAGAGGTTATATATGAATCATGATATTTGGTTTGGATAAGTGTCCATTATTAAGAAGAAATTATGCTAAATAGTAAAAGTAGCAAAATAATAATTTTGCCATAAAAAATGCATTTTGATAATTCTTCAACTATTTTATGATGGAAAAATTATATTGATGAAACAATTAATATATGGAAATTTATTTGGACCACTGTGTCATGAATTAAGAAGAATGGGTTCAATTTTTAAACTTTGGGCTTGAATTTGGTAGAATGAGCTTTTACACTTGGGTTTTATTTTAAAGAGGAAGAAAGGATTCTTTAGCCTTGTTTCCACTATCGCCTGGGTTCAATTTTCTTTTCTTTCCCCTTCGAATTCTCTAAAGACCCAACAATCAAACTTTGAGATTTTGCTAAAATCTCTTAGAAAGCTACCTTAATACTAGTTTTTCACCATTAAAAACCCCATTTTCAGTCTAGGATTCCATAAGTTTTAATAAGAAACATTGAAGCTAGAGAGAGAAAGCTTGAAAGAGATAATTAATGGTGATTTTCACCTCTCCTAGCTTATTAATTGAATTTAGTTGCTTTGATAAAGCTTAGAAAGTTATATGCTAATTTTTGGAATGTATTTTTGTATATGGTAAATGGTGAAATAATGAGAAATGAAATTTCAAGCTTGATGGAAGTGAGATTTAAGTACACGGAAATATAATTTTGTGTTGTAGAACATCCAAATGTAAGTACCTTAGATACTATTATTTATCTTACGTTATGAATTACCTAATATTAAATGATATATACGGAATGAAAATATATAATAAACATATACAAACTCCATGGTTTAAAGGATAGGTAATAAGTCAATGAGTTATATTGAATTGTTAATCATGAAATATGTTTGATATGTGGAAATTATGTGTTAAAAGTAAAATGTGAATAATTATCATTATGGCCAATAATGCAATTTATTGGTTAATTCTTGTTTTTAGTTGATAGAGTTGATACGTTATTAAAATATATGAGATTTGTTATGTAAAAGATAAAGAGTAATTGAAAATATGAATTCTCATTAGGAACTATTGAATGAAATGAGCAAGTGTATAATGCCTAAAAAATGTGAAAATGTGTATGTAAATGTAAAACACCTACAATGCCTACATGTGAAAAATGACCGTGCCCATAAGGCTTTTATTAATATGGAATTGATCATACGTAGGTGAAAGTACTTAAAAGTGCCCTTATATGATATGTTTATATGCATGTGTTAATGGCCTTGATGAATATATGTTAATTATAATTGTAAAGTGTCTTAGTAGACATAGTGAAATATTTGGATATAATTGACATGCCAATTAAGGTCTATAATGCGTGGGAGTTCCATATCTAGAGTTTGTTATCTTTGGGCTTGGCACTTTGGTGCCCCTCGGTGTGGTGTAGGTTTTGCATATATGTGCGCTTTATATTGCCTTCTAGCCATGCACTTGGTGCTTCTTGGTATGGTGTAGTTTATGCTCTTATGAACTATTGGTTGGTGGAGGGATGTGTTGCACTACTATATGATTTTGCCACTTCGATACTTATTAGTGTGGTGGAAGAGTCTTGTGTGTCGAAACTATTTTTTGAAAAACGGGAATCGACTTAGATTTTGAAAAATGAAAACGAGTAGAGGAGTCGCCACCAATCCTTTTGAGGAGGTGTGATCGAGTCACCTCAAATTAATCATTTAATAAAAGTTAAGATTTACTAAAACGATCATTTTTTGGTC